>NW_028093511.1:0-720 GCF_014824575.4 Sturnira hondurensis
GTTATCAGGAAATTCAAAGAGCTCACAATGAGCTACCAGAAACTAGAGGGGAAATACCAGAAACTAGAGGGGAGCTACAATGAGCTCTCCGCAAACTATATCAACATGAAAAAGGAGATAGAAACTATCAGCAAAGGCCAAGAGGAAATGAAGAATACAATTTCGGAACTGAAGAACACAGTAGAACGTATGAAAAGCAGGATCGATGAGGCAGAAGATCGGTACAGGGAGTTGGAGGAAACAGTAGCAAGAATCTCTCAGAAAGAGCAAGAAAGGGAAAAGAGGCTCAAAAAGAATGAAGAGGGACTAAGAGAAATGCAAGATAATATGAAATGTAATAATATCCGAATAATAGGAATACCAGAAGGAGGAGAAGAAAAAGGGATACAAAACCTATTTGAAAGAGTAATGATGGAAAATTTTCCTAATTTGATGAGAGAAAAAGCTACATGAATCCAGGAATCACAGAGAGTCCCATTCAAGAGGAACACAAAGAGGCCCACTTCAAGACACATCATCATTAAAATAGCAAAATTCCAAGACAAAGAGAGAATCTCAAAGGCAGGAAGGGAGAAAAAGGAAGTAACATACAAGGGAGCCCCTGAAGGTTAGCTACTGACTTCTCAATGGAAACACTCCAAGCAAAAAGAGAATGGCAAAAAATATTTTAAGTAATGAGAACCAGAGGCCTACAACCAAGGCTACTTTACCCAGCAAGGC
>NW_028093512.1:0-832 GCF_014824575.4 Sturnira hondurensis
CCTATAATCCGGATGTTGGAATGTTTAAAGATGTCCTGGAGGTTCCTAAGCCACTCCTCATTGTTTTGAATTCTCATTCCTTCATTCCTTTCTGGTCGGATGTTTCGTTCTTCCTTCTGGTCCATTCCATTGATTTGAGTCCCAGTTTTCTTTCCATCGCTATTGGTTTCCTGGACATTTCCATTCATTTCAATTAGTTTAGCCTTCATATGTTCCTCTAATTTATGACTGTAATCTACCAATTCTGTGAGCATCCTGATAAATAGTGTCTTAAATTGGGCTTCTGAGAGGCTGGCAATCTGTTGGTCACTTAGAGTTATTGGCTCTGGGACTTTGAGTTCCTCTTGCGCCATCTTTTGGGCTGTTCGTGCCTGTTAAGTGGCAGGATTGGAGCCCTAGGTTTTCACCAGAGCAGGGCAACTAAGTCGCTGGGTTGTGATGTTGTATGTGGGGGTGGGGTCAAAGAGGTACAATGGCTTCCCTCTGCCACCCGCTGCCGCGACCCCCACTGGCACCGCAGCCACCACTGTCACTAGGCCCACGCGTTTCGCGAGTGTGCCACTGCTGTCAGCCCTCCACCACTGGGTTCGTCCCCTGGGGCCTGCGTGGTCCGTCTCACTGTGCGCGAATGTGGGACCTTGGTCAGTCTGCCCCGCACCCTGACTGGCTTTGGGCTGCCCGCACGCCTAGCGCCTAGCACCTAGCACCTAGGTCAGGGGATCTGTCCTGCCCCACCCAGCTCCGTTGCTGGTTCCGCCTCTCTTACCGTCCCTGTTGAACGGTTCGTAGCTGTCGGACTTCCGTATAATTCCGTTTTCTGGTCTTTGGGTGT
>NW_028093513.1:0-673 GCF_014824575.4 Sturnira hondurensis
AAGAAATATTTCAAGTAATGAGAACCAGAGACCTACAACCAAGGCTACTGTACGAAGCAAGGCTCTCAAATCAAGATAGAAGGCCAAATAAAGAGCTTCCAAGACAAAAGAAGTCTAAAAGAATACACTTCCACCAAACCAGCTCTACAAGAAATACTAAAAGGGCTGCTTTAAGGAAAGGAAGGAAAAGAGAGAGAAAGAGAGGAACCGTGGTGCAAAAATGGCAATGAATAAGTACCTATCAATAATAACCTTAAATGTAAATGGATTAAATGCTCCAATCAAAAGACATAGAATAGCTGAATGGATAAGAAAGCATGACCCACACATATGCTGCCTACAGGAGACCCACCTCAGGACAAAAGACCATCACAGACTAAAAGTGAAAGGATGGAAACAAATTTTCCAAGCAAATGGTCAAGAAAAAGAGCGGGGTAGCAATTCTAACATCAGACAAAATAGACTTCAAAAAAGGGCCATAAAGAGAGACCCAGAAGGTCACTTCATATTGCTCAAGAGAAGAATCCACCAAGAAGACATTAACATCATAAATATATATGCACCCAACATAGGAACACCCAAATATATATGAAAAATCCTAGAAGACTTCAAGAAAGATACTGACAGCAACACAATTATAGTAGGGGATTTTAACACCCCACTGTCAAAAATG
>NW_028093514.1:0-511 GCF_014824575.4 Sturnira hondurensis
TAAGAAATAGATTCAAAAAGAGGCCCTGGCTGGTGTAGCTCAGTGGATTGAGCGAGGGCCTGCGACTCAGACGCTCTCAGTTCGATTCCCAGTCAGGGCACATGCCTGGGTTGCAGACCAGTTCCTTGCAGGCCAACTCCCAGTAGGGGATGAACGAAAGGCAACCATACAGTGATGTTTCTCTCCCTCTCTCCTTCCCCACTAAAGATAAATAAATAAATAAAATCTTAAAAAAAAAAAAACCAAAAACAAAAACAAAAATAAAAAGAGAGAGAGAGATGGAGAAATATTTAGGAAATGGCTTCCATAGCACTCGGTGACGGATTGGGACATGAGTGAGAGGAAAATGTGGGGTCTGACCCCATCAAAAGGGGTAAGGACAGAGTAGGCAAAAGTAGGTTTACAGTTGTGAGTATGGAAAAAGACATGTAGGTTATTATTATTACATAGCTTTATTCACCCCGCCAAAATGTCACAATGGCACAGTCTTAAACCTATTTTTGCCCCACAC